>NC_139681.1:11252757-11285857 GCF_964106915.1 Podarcis gaigeae
TCTAGACATTCCTACTTCTCATGGAGGTGGAATGTATAAAACCAACAGGAATGATCAATTCTGCTGCCCATCTGTTCCCTTTTGACTGTTATCTACTTACCACTGCCTATAACTATCCTTTAGTCAGTCAATAAGAAAGATATTCTATTGGCTCAGCCAAAGCCATGACGTTACGCTAACCCAGAAATAGTGCTTCAGGTTGAGAACAGAAATTGTGCTCTGGCAGCGCAGCGGCAGCAGGAGGCCCCATTAGCTAAAGTGGTGCTTCAGGTTAAGAACAATTTCAGGTTAAGTACGGACCTAAGAACGAATTAAGTACTTAACCTGAGGTACCACTGTACGTCTTGGTTCATGGGAACTGTGAGAACAGATTCAACTGCTGAAGGTCTTATTCAAAATACTAACTGACAGGGAAGTCAGAATAGAAAAACTGAGTGAAGTTAGCCCCAGACTTACTTCCCCCATTAAATAAGAGTTTATCCTTTAGCTTCATCTATTATCGAGTCATAATTCTCATTGCCTGGCTTGTAATACCATTTTCTGTCTGATAACAAGAAGTGAGTGTCCTGCACTCCCTCCCTCCCCATCAAATCTTCCGCTCATCTTTAAGCAAGAGGATTGAAATGATCCGCAGGTGAAGCTCCAGCACCTCTGTGGCTACTCAGCTTTTAAAAGCCTTCTTATCTATGCACAGGAAAAGGAAAGGCGCTTGTCGTATCATTTTCTTATCACGTATGCAATGCTTTCCCCCATCATACCATACAAGTTGATTGATTCAGTCTTCAGATAGCAGCTACCCAGAGATGCTAAAGTATTCACATCATCATATATTCCTTTAGCCAGCTTTCTCATTCCTAGGGGCAATTAATGTCTGGACAAACAAATACACAATTTTCTAGTATAAATTTCATACAATAATTGTGTGAGGACAGGGCAAGCTGTTTTATTCTGTAGTATATGTGCATGTTCTCAGGAAGAATGCTAAACATAGCCAGAGCATATTGTTGTTGTTTAGTCGTTTAGTCGTGTCCGACTCTTCGTGACCCCCTGGACCAGAGCACACCAGGCACTCCTGTCTTCCACTGTTTCCCACAGTTTGGTCAAACTCATGCTAGTAGCTTCAAGAACACTGTCCAACCATCTGGTCCTCTGTCGTCCCCATCAGTGTCTTTTCCAGGGAGTCTTCTCATGGGGTGGCCAAAGTACTGGAGCCTCAGCTTCAGGATCTGTCCTTCCAGTGAGCACTCAGGGCAGATTTCCTTAAGAATGGAGAGGTTTGATCTTCTTGCAGTCCATGGGACTCTCCAGAGCGGGATATCAAATCCAAACTCTTCTTCTTCTTAAGAATAGAGGGTCCTTGGGACTGCAAAATTGTTAAGAAGTATTGGGAAATGTTTTATAATGAATTGAAGAAGATGTTTAAAATAAAGTTTTTTTAAAAAAAACACCAGAAGCTTTCCTATTAGGTATTACAGAAGTGGCAATACAAAGATCGCAAAAAGACTTATTTAAGTATGCAACGATAGCCACACAAATACTATTAGCATAACATTGGAAAGAAGAAGGTGTCCCCGCTAAAGAAGATGAGCAGGTGAAATTAATGGAATATGCTGAAATGGCAAAATTGACATTGAAATTGAGAGGAAGAGATGATAATGAATTTAAAGAAGATTGGAAGGGCTTTATTGTATATATGCAGAATCAATGTACACAGGTTAATACATTAGCAAGATTTTAAAAATACTTGTAACTACATTATGAATGGACAACGAGTAATCTTAATGATTTTACAATTTAAAATGGACATGTGGTATGATGATAAACAATGGAACCAGGGGAGGGACTAGGGGGGAGCCAATTCTTCTCTTTTCTATATGTTTGAATATGTATTGTTGTTGTTGTTATTTTTGTTGTTTTTCAAAAATTAATAAAATAATATATTTTTTAAAAAAATTATTCTGTGGTATATGTGCATGTTCTCAGGAAGAGTGCTAAGCATAGCCAGAGCATATTGTTGTTGTTTAGTCGTGTCCGACTCTTCGTGACCCCATGGACCAGAGCACGCCAGGCACTCCTGTCTTCCACTGCCTCCCGCACTTTGGTCAAACTCATGTTCATAGCTTCGAGAACACCACCCAACCATCTCGTCCTCTGTTGTCCCCTTCTCCTTGTGCCCTCCATCTTTCCCTACATCAGGGTCTTTTCCAGGGAGTCTTCTCTTCTCATGAGGTGGCCAAAGTATTGGAGCCTCAGCTTCAGGATCTGTCCTTCCAGTGAGCACTCAGGGCTGATTTCCTTCAGAATGGAGAGGTTTGATCTTCTTGCAGTCCTTGGGACTCTCCAGAGTCTCCTCCAGCACCATAATTCAAAAGCATCCATTCTTCGGCGATCAGCCTTCTTTATGGTCCAGCTCTCACTTCCATACATCACTACTGGGAAAACCATAGCTTTAACTATACAGACCTTTGTTGGCAAGGTCCTTCTTCAGAGTGAGGCACTGGGACAAGTGTGCTCTCAAGAGTGTTTGTGCTGCCAGCACTTTGCAGTAGCGATGAAATTTAAACCCACTCACTTCTACCTGCAATGCCTCTCTCAGACTTTTCCACAGATTGAGGCAACGCGGAGAAGCCCTTACATGCTCCCATCCCTTTGCTGCAGCTGCATCCCCAAAAGAAGCGTCAGAAAGCGTGTTCTCCCTAAAATGAGGGCACGTGTTGCGGTGGGGTCTGCCAGGCCAACCCTCTGTTGCCAGGCAGGTTAAATGGTTATTGCCTGAAGCAATGATTGGATGACCGGGTTGCTGGGGCAAATTGCATGTTGCAAATTGGGTGGGTGGGACCAAAGGCCTTAAATATTGGGGGCACTCTGCTTTTGCTTTCTCTTTCGCTGAGTGCATCGGATCACTCGCCCGCCTGCCCGCCCGCCCGCCCTGCCTTGGCTATGCCTATCATGGGGTCGTCTGCCTTGGTGCAGGGGCCTAGTAGAAATTTTGACCATTTGGCTGATTGGCTGGTGCCATTTGGTTTTTGCCTACTACTTAGCAATTCGTCACAACTTGTAAGGCTGCGGTTAGGCATTGGTTATAAAAATTGGTGGAGGAGGGGTCAGGATAGGCTGGGCCTGCCCCTCCAATTGTGGTGTGGAAGGGAATTCCGTTAGAGGAATCCTGGGGCTTGCCACGATTTCATCCAATCCCTGAAATGGGACCAGGGCCGGCAAGCCTTGGGGAGCTGGTTGGGTGAGTGGTGAGGGACCGTCGCTCAGCTCAACTGATCCCCAACATTGTTTTCCCTTCACTGGCTTCCAAGGGAGTTCGGAACGTCAGTTCTGTCCCAGGCGGGGGGACAGATGATCATAACCAATGCCTAAGCAACCACTCACAATGCCTAAGCAACCACTCAGTGACAGATGGACCAGTTGTGGGGATGCAATGAGAAACAGGCTGGGTGGGTCCGGCCTGGAGGCAGCTGGCTAAAGAATTCACAGTGAAGTGAAATTGCTCAAATAGCATGGCAAGCCTTTGAAAAGGAAAATTGGTGTGAGCCCAGATCTCTCTATGAGCGATTTCATTATATTCCTGTGTGCTTGTGGCATTCGTACGGAGCCCCCGGTCATCTCACAGACTACTGACCCCGTACATCACTAATCCGCTGCCACCAACCAGGTCCTCCCCAGTAAATCACTTAGTCTCAGTCAGGTTCTCAGATTAACAAAGAAGAGTGTACAGTGGTACCTCGGGTTAAGTACTTAATTTGTTCCGGAGGTCTGTTCTTAACCTGAAACTGTTCTCAACCTGAAGCACCACTTTAGCTAATGGAGCCTCTTAAAAAGCAGTGCCCTCAAATTAATACTTGGACTTGTTTTGATTAACTTCTGCAAAATAAATTAAGGTATGGAAGTCAAAAATAGAAAGGAAAAGAGGTAAGAAGGAATTAAGAAGGAAACCGTTTACCTAAATCGAAAAGAGAACCATAGTGAGGATGAAGGAAGTCAACTGGAAGAAAAGAAGAAATGAAGTATGGTATATATATTGCTGTTCATTTGTTTGTATAAATTTTTGTAAGTAACAATGTTTTAGTTGTATTTCTCTGTTTTCGTTTTTTGTAAGTTTTAGTGTCGATTATGTATTATTATTATTATTATTATTATTATTATTATTATTATATTTAATGTGTGTATGTGTGTCATAAAATAAGTTCAAAAAATGAACAGTGCCTCAGTGCTAAAGGGCAGTGGATCCTGTGGAAGCTATTCCACAGAACAGCAAAATAACACACATCATGCAAATATAAACATACACAGTATATGGAGAAGCTGTAATCTGTATTTAGTGAGATAATAAATGGAGTTAAAAGTGGGGTGTTCATCGGGGGGGGGGGAATAACTGTGATCGACTTCTGTTTTCCCTTCTCCCACTGAACATTCTCACCTGCTGTAGGACTTAAAGGATTTTATCCTAGAAACAACTGTCAGCTGTAGCATAAGTGGAGAAAGGTTATGCTTTCAAGAGAAATTCTGTTATTTTTATTTTTTTATAATATTTTTTATTAATTTTAACATATAAATTATAAAATGTACCACAAAACCTATCACTTATACAATCTTTTTAGACTTCCATCAGCACCTCTGATGATCCACTGTTTTAACCACTTCTTATGCATTTCTTAACTTTATATTGCCTTTACATCTCTTAACAAATCATCCTTCCCCGTCTCCATTTTTGCAATACTTCCAATAATACTCCTCACAAAACTTCTTGCAACCCTACAAACGCCGTCTGTTCTTCACAATTACTTTTCAAATAGTCCGTATATTTACTCCAGTCTTCCGTGAATTTCTGGTCTCGCCGGTTTCGAATCCTTCCTGTTAATTTATCTAATTCTGCATAGTCCGAGAAATTCTGTTATTTTTCAACCAATTAAATTTCTTCTCCTGAGGTTCGTCATGGAGAGCTCTTTACACAGATGCTTACCACAAACCTGATAGTTCTTTCAGACCAAAGAGTCACTGAAAGGAGATTACTAAAGTGTATAACACTAAAAAATATCATGCTAAATCAAGCTTTGTTTGCTACATTTTGAAAGCACCAAGCAGCCAGCTAGGTTCTGCTGAATTCAACTTAAGTGTGTTCACACACATGCGCAAAGACACACACTTTCTATGTCAATGAGAGTGAATTAAAGAAGAGATAACAGCACACTCAATGATACCTTTTAATTTATGGAGGATTCATCTGGGATGAGTCTAAGAAGGCATTAAACCATTTGCACCCGGTCTGGGATATATAATCATGGTATACAAATCAATCTAAATCATTATTAATTCTGCCGAAACGCCAATGTCTTGAGGTCACTGGGGGTTCCAGAGTTAAAAGAGTAAAGCCAAGACGACTAATCTAATTGCACTGTCAGGTACAGGCCTTGCTTCCTAGAAGATAAGTCTGTAAGAAGACATTTCATTTGTGAGGTTGTCCCACGAGGCCCTGCACATTCATGACTAACTGCAGATATTAATGCAAAGCCACTGAACCACATCCCAAGCTTTTTGTATCCGTCTGCTCTGCACGTTTCAGCACCGGGAAACAAAAGTTGCATAGCCACAGCCAATAGCATACGAGAAAAAATGACGGTAGCTAGTCCCATCTGCCTGCTCCCTGCATTGGCTATGCAGCCCAAGGACTGAATGATCAGAGAGGGAAAACTCTCTGAGGATACTATAGTTTGTGAAGAGTGCTGGGAATTGTAGCTCTGTGAGGAATGGAATCACAGGATTCCCAAGGAGTCTTTGGAGGAAGTCATACCTGTTACAGTAGGACAAATGAGCTTTAAATATAGGGGGCAGGATTCACCTAACTAGTCTCTTCAGCAGAAGCCCTGAAGAAGGGCTTCCTGCTAAGTTGTGGGTGGACATATCAGACGACACAGCGATTCTTCAAACAGCTCTTGTTTATTCACAGGCCAGGACAGAACTGAACTGAAGGGTTCAGTCAGCCTGCTTATATAGAGCTCCAGTACAACGCAACTGTAGCAATTTCCTAAAACTATCCAATCACTGAATGTAACTTTCGATCCCTTATTTGCATAACTATCTACAGTATCCCCCTGCTGGCCCAGGGTGAGAACTTCAGCACATAACACTTCCACTATTGCTTTCCACCCTCTGCTTCCCCCCCCCCCCCGCTTGTTCCCATAGCCCCTGAAATTAGCTTGGGGCATGGGGGGAGGTGGGAAGAACACTAAGATGGTGGGGGGACTGTGGGAGGGATGTGTGGGCGGATACATAGAAAGTACGCCTGTATTTACTGTATGCCTGTGAAACATGGACCACTTATAAACGCCATCTCCAACTCCTCAAAAGATTCCATCAACAGTGTCTCCGGAAAATTTTACACATCGCTTGGGAAGACAGGCGAACTAATGCGAGTGTACTAGAAGAAGCAAAGATCACCAGTGTCGAAGCAATGATTCCTCAATATCAACTTCGTTGGACTGGTCATGTTGTGTGGATGCCTGATTATCGTCTTCCAAAGCAACTACAGTGGTACCTCAGATTACATACGCTTCAGGTTACATACGCTTCAGGTTACTGACTCCGCTAACCCAGAAATAGTGCTTCAGGTTAAGAACTTTGCTTCAGGATGAGAACAGAAATCGTGCTCCGGCAGCGCGGCACAGGCAGGAGGCCCCATTAGCTAAAGTGGTGCTTCAGGTTAATAACAGTTTCAGGTTAAATACGGCCCTCTGGAACGAATTAAGTACTGTACCGGTACTTAAGCTGAGGTACCACTGTACTCTATTCCAAACTTTAAAATGGAAAGCATAATGCTGGTGGTCAACAAAAGAGGTTTAAAGACTCTCTCAAGGCAAATCTTAAAAAATGTAGTATAAACAGTGACAACTGGGAAACACTGGCCTGTGAAGCGCTCCAACTGGAGAACAGCCTTTACCAAAGGTATCATGGGCTTTGAAGATGCTTGAACTCAGGACAAAAGGGAGAAACGTGCTAAGAGGAAGGCAGGTTTGGCAAACCCTCCCCATGATCAACTCCCATCTGGAAACCTCTGTCCCCCCTGTGGAAGGACCTGTGGATTCAGAATTGGCCTCCACAGTCACTTACGGACTCACTGTTAAAACCATGTTCATGGAAGACAATCTTATTCAGCTACGCATGATCGCCAAAGAAGAAGAGGAATGATAGCATTTGTCTTTGTTGTTCGGCATGTGGCCCTGGAATGTTGCCTTGAGGAAATGTGTCCCTCAGGCTTCTGCACCTCTGGTTTGAACATGAGTGAACTGCGTGGGCCAATGGTCCGACTCAGCATAAATTAGCTTAATATTAGCCTCATTAGGGACGCGGGTGGCGCTGTGGGTTAAACCACAGAGCCTAGGACTTGCTGATCAGAAGGTTGGTGGCTCAAATCCCTGTGACGGGGTGAGCTCCTGTTGCTCGGTCCCCGCTCCTGCCAACCTAGCAGTTCGAAAGCATGTCAAAGTGCAAGTAGATAAGTAGGTACCGCTCCGGCGGGAAGGTAAATGGCGTTTCCGTGCGCTGCTCTGGTTCGCCAGAAGCGGCTTAGTCATGCTGGCCACATGACCCGGAAGCTGTACGCCGGCTCCCTCGGCCCATAGAGCGAGATGAGCGCCGCAACCCCAGAGTCGGTCACGACTGGACCTAGTGGTCAGGGGTACCTTTACTTTACCTTAACGCCTCGAGGCAATACTTGTTTATTCTGACTTCCCTGCTTTTTAGAAAATAAATAAATAGGGAAGTCAGAATGCCTTCTGCATGCAGGCGGTCTCCTATTCAATCATTCAAGAAGAAATAACATCCTTTCCCACTAAGATCACTTCTTTTATATAAAGATCTGGGAAGGAGCCAGAGATCTTAAACAAAGGTGTAAAAATGTGGACAATACAGTAAAGAAATAAAATCCATATCAAGGCAATAATGGTCATGAAGCTATAAGGAGGATGTATAATAGTTCCTGGACTTTTAATTTGTGACTAATTTGTTGCACAATGAGGTTGCAATTTTCTAATTGTGATTGCCACTTTAATTTTACTCATGGCTGTGCAACTAACAATGTATAGTCTAGTAATTAAAATTAATTGTACTTTCACCTGCATATTTCTACTAGGCTGTTAAATTCAGTCTGTAGGCTCAATGATTTTGTTCTCAGAAAGATGCTGAAGTCATTTCTGGAGCCCAATTATGTTACACTTGGTAATTCCAGAATAAAAAGCAGGCATTTTACATGGAACGACATTTTAAAAGAACATGTATGCTCAGCTTTAGCAATCTGGTAGATGCAATTGTTAACAGTCTTATTATAAACATGGTGCTATTGAAACACAGCTTACAGAAAGAGCAATTATCAGTTGCATGAATATATCCTTTGTGAACTCAAATAGATTTTCAACATTAAATTGCTTTAAAGAACAGTTGCTGCTGAGCTTTTGAACTGCATACATAGCCTACATTTTATGGGGGAAAATACTTCATTAATCCAGAGTTGAGGTAAAAAAATAAAATAAAAACCATGTCACATGAAACTGCAAACCCAGTCAACCCAAGCAGGCTGCAACACGCAGATCTCCTTAGGCAGACTGGCTGTAAATAATATGCATATTCAAATCTTCATTAGAATATTCATCCAGGTGCGTAACACCTTTGTTCTACACTGTGTGGGTTTTAATCAATGGGATGTATATTTAAACAAATGTTGCGTTGTGCATCCCAATCCCCATTTTGATGCAGAGGTATGCATAAATGGCTTTTAAAAACATGGTTACAACTGACTTGATATAAAAGTATCCATGGATACTTGAATTAAGGTGCAGCATTCAATGTCCTGCCCTTACTTTGTAAGCGCCTTCAGCCTAAATCCAACACGGTGGATTTAGTGACCGAGACTGTGCATTTGTGAATCAAATAGATCCTAAAGTAGATTGCACTCTAAGTTTTCTTCATGCGTGGTTTTGCAGGGAAATGAGCGGACGGTTCTGGAAACCATCAAGTTTTCCATATTTGATCATTTCAGAGGAATACTTCACAGCTTTAAATTTAGGATATTCCTGGAGCGCTGCTAATTGAACAAAGGTATCTCAATTCAACACCAAGTGTTTACATACCTGCACTCATACACCAAAACCCATAATCAAGCTAGCTTTCATTCTGACTACCTCCAGCAGCTGGAAAAGGCTCTATTACTTCTTTGTCTGTCTCACAATCATCATAAATCTTTTTTTAATTATAAAAAGACTTCATTATAACAATGAAAATAACTGGCCGGTCTAGGTTATTTTATCAAGCCTGTTTAATGTGATTGGGCAAAGTGACTCTCTTTCGCACAGTTCACTATTAGCTCCTTAACCTGAATCTTCAGTGGAGCACATTTTATGGGCTTAATTGCATATCTCCCCCTCTTCCTGTGTAAATTAGCCTATATAAATAGAATTTCCTTGTTGCTGTGTTGTCCTACGCTGTCCCTCCCATGCAGCCATGAAGAAATTTTACTGACTACCCTGTTTAAAGCAAATAGTTCCTCTCCTAAAAATTATGGGACCAAGAAAAAAGTTTTCCATAAAACATTATTTTACTAAAAGCCTTAGGATAATTAATAATTCCTCTTCTGAAGTGCTAATCACCCACATGCACACACAAAATGTATACACCAAAACACTTATGCGAAGTAGGAACATTAACTGGTTTTACCTCTCCCAAGGCAATTTCTTATGGTGGCTTATATTTGTTGTGGGTATTTTGTTATCTTCAGTCTAAAAGCAACCTTGATAAAGTATCTTTTGACACTTTTACTGCTCCTTTAAATGAAATATTCAGTGTCTCCAAGAGTCAGCTTGAGTGGAATTGACTCAATAGTTCAGCATGAGAAAGACAGGGGCAACATTTTCTAATTTAGAAATTTGAGGAAATGGTTCCCTTCCCCTATTATCTGGCCATTTTGCAGCCTGGGGTTCTCCAGCATCAACATGCAGAGTTTGCTCTGCAGTCCTTCTGCAGAAATTAGCTGACACCCATCAACGCAGATAACAGAAAGCTGTAGCATTAACACTTGAGAGCGCATTAATCTTTCCCAAATTAAAATCTGAACCACAGCATTTAAGATTGAGGCCACCATGGTTCAGTGCTGTTTGACCGCCAATTTTGATAAAAGTGTTTTAAGAGAGGAGAGACGGAGATAAATTGCTCAGAGTTGCACAACAGCGATGAGGGTAAGTCTGGAGACTGTGGGCTGCTATCACCAGCTGAACGGTTGCTTGTTTACAAAAGCAGTACAACAGAACGAAAGGCAACAACATTTCACTATATTTCTCAGAGGCAGCATCAATATTATATTTCATCAGTGAGAGATGAAAACACTTTCTCATATGTGTATCAGAAGATAAGGCCACCTTCGGTTGTAAAACAATTGCATCTCTTGACTCAAGAATTTTACAGGGTGGCATTTGCTTAGCCACAAGCTGTTTAGTCTGAATGGGAAGCTAACACACCACAAAAAGCGAGGCAGGAAGATGGAGCAGGAAAGACTACAATTGCCAGAGAATGCAGAGGGGCCACTAGGGGGCGCATCGGAAGATGGCTGACAATAACATCTCTCCGACCCACACGAGGTAATTAGGAGGCTGTGATGGGAGTAAAATAGCCTCCCTACCCCCCAAGGTTGTGAGGGGGGCTGCCCTTGCCTGCTGTGACCTATACCACCCCCAAATTTGTGGGGATGGGGGCACTAGGCACAATGCCCTCCTGTGGGATTTCGGCACTCCTGGACGCTGTCTCTGATCCGCGCCGCTAGCTGCAAGAACTTCAAAAGAAACAATTAGGATGAAGCGGATGCACATATTTCAAGGAAGGAGGGGGAGTAAAGACTGCTAAAAGAAGAGATCTCTGATAAAACAAGACGAGTCGGAGGAACAAGAGTAAATCATGAGAAGATATGCCAAGACTCGGTATGCCAAAGGGACTGATGGGGGAGGGGGGAAAACTTTCCTTTCTTTCCTCTATGTGATTAAACAAGAATTCCCCCCCCCCCTCACAATTCAGAAATGTCGTTTTAAAGACTTAAGCTGTGGATTTAAGACTGTGTGGAGATAATTCACTAACCAAAGCATGTTTCAAGAAGACCGTGAAAATTATAAGAGCTTTGGAATGACGCAGTAAAACATATCGTCACCATGTTGGCTAGTTCTGTCGGAGGACTTAAGTCTGGGAGGAGGAACAGAGCTGTTGTTATATTGTGGGTGATACTCCTCAGAGGGACTTAAGAGTGACAGATCTACGTGTTAATGATGGAAAGAGTGATGTTATTTATGAAAGTGATGATATATGGAAACCATCTGATATGAGGACTGGTCGAATGGAAAATTCACACAGGATTATAATTGGTGTTTGTCAGCTTAAGAAGATTATCAGAAGAGATTGTAAAGAAAAGAAGGAAAAATATACAAATAAGATGAGATGTGGAGACAGCAAGATAAGACTGGATACAGCTTCTGGGTCATTTGGCCAGCATGACTAAGCCGCTTCTGGCAAACCAAAGCAGTGCTCAGAAACACCGTTTACCTTCCCGCCAGAGTGGTACCTATTTATCTACTTGCACTTTGATGTGCTTTTGAATTGCTAGGTTGGCAGGAGCAGGGACTGAGCAACGGAGCTCACCCCATCGCGGGGATTCGAACCGCCGACCTTCTGATCGGCAAGTCCTAGGCTCTGTGGTTTAACCCACAGCGCCACCCACATCCCGTAAAGCGTATTTACAGGTATTTTATTCAGCATCAGGACAAAGGAAAAACATGTCTGCTCCCCTTCGTGTCCAAGCAAAGACCATAAGCAAAAGCTATGCACAACGGAAGTTCCCAGCAGGCTGTGCTGGAAGTAAACAGACATGTGACATACAACAACTCCACACGCCTGTTCCTCTTAAGGTGGAAGGGAACATCAATATCCTAACATCCACATCCCCATTTCTTCTTTTTACCCACACTGCTCCTGCTATTTACTAACTGAGGATTTGCATATATACCACAAGGGAAATTTATTTTATTACTTTCTCGCTCGCTTTTTGAAATTTGCTTACAGACATTTTTACATTTTGTTGCAGACAGGGGTTGTGCCTGGCTCAATAGCTTGACTGCGGACGCAGACTTCCAGCCCATCACATTTGGCCAGATGAGAAGAGGGCAGCTGGGCAGTGCCTGCCCATATTTCTTCCTTCACAGAGCACAAAATGTCACGAGGTGTACATTTCGACCCACATGCATTTCCAGTGCACATGAACCCAACATACACTACTGAGAGGAATGGGAGCTTTTGTGTAGAGTCAGGATGAGCATTCCTTTTAACTGTGTTCATCTTTCAACCTAATACCCAATGGAGAACTTTATACATAGGGAACAGAAAAAATATTGGCTTACTACATGGAAAGAAAGGCAATAGTATACATGAGCTGTATTAGCAAAGTTGCAATATGTGGGCAGCAAGCTATCACAAACATTACACACACACACACACACACAGAGAGAGAGAGAGAGAGAGAGAGAGGATCTCTAACTACCCAAAAGCTGAAAGGATGAGCATAGCGATGTGCCACAGTATTCCCAGTAAAAGAAAGAAAAATATTGGACCAAAGTCCAGGATCTGAGAACTGTGCCTTCTGCAAGAGGTGTTGTTGTTGTTTAGTCATGTCCAACTCTTCGTGACCCCATGGACCAGAGCACGCCAGGCACTCCTGTCCTCCACTGCCTCCCGCAGTTTGGTCAGACTCATGTTTGTAGCTTCGAGAACACTGTCCAACCATCTGGTCCTCTATTGTCCCCTTCTCCTTGTGCCCTCCATCTTTCCCAACATCAAGGTCTTTTCCAGGGAGTCTTCTCTTCTCATAAGGTGGCCAAAGTATTGGAGCCTCAGCTTCAGGATCTGTCCTTCCAGTGAGCACTCAGGGCTGATTTCCTTCAGAATGGAGAGGTTTGTACTTCTTGCAGTCCATGGGACTCTCAAGAGTCTCCTCCAGCACCATAATTCAAAAGCATCAATTCTTCAGTGATCAGCCTTCTTTATGGTCCAGCTCTCCCTTCCATACATCACTACTGCAAGAGGTAAGCTCTACCAATAAAATCCTATACCAGCCAGGCAACAGAAATCTTTCACGCATTCCTTTAATCTGTGTCCAGCAAGGCATAGGACTGATCTTTGAGAAACATGGTTCCGTTGCAGCTGTGAGCTGACTAGCCACTGAAGAACCTTGGATTTAAGTAGACTTTGGACCTAATTAACTTCTATACTTTGAGCTTAAAAGCAATCTTCATCGTCCAAGGTAAATTCCTGGCAAATACAAATATTGATAGGCCGATCTTTTTGGAAACTCTGTGGGGTTATGCATTTGGTTCACAACACTTATACTTGAGCCAAACAGTTGTTTTCAGTTCATGTGCATCAGATCAAGAAGTTGGAAATCAATTGTTACATCACTGGAGACCTGTTGACCTGATTTGTCTTGTTCTGATCTGATTAGATACTTCATTTTGGCAGGGGGAAATTAGTGAGTCTTTCAAATGAACATCTTATACTTTTCCTCCCAAAAAGAAAAGGGCAGATTCACCACTCCAGTAAATATCTTTGGAGATGCGATGGGATAAAACAAACAAACAAACAAACAATAAGTTTACTGCTATCCAAATGGACATAACATCCCATTTTGAGGTGAGACACTAGAAATCATTTATTAAAGGAGCTGGTCACTATGACCTCAATCACAATACCCCTTCAGGACATACTGAAGTTAAGCCTGTGCTTAAGATCTTTGCTAGATTAAAAATAACACTTGGCAATGATGGGCACAATGATTTATCTGAATTCCTTCCATATGTACCTCTTACTCTCCTTTTCCTTTGCCTCCGTTTCCTCAAATCACAAAATGGTTCTATTTTCTCAAATCAAATCATTGGTTCAAATTGCCAATGTGTTATTTCCTTTCCCCAAAATTAGTAATAAAATAGCATATTATTCTTCATGAGCATCCCCTTCTTGTTTCTGAGCAGTTAGCTGCTGTTGTAAGGACAGAGGGACTGCTTTTAAAAGAAATGTGTTATTTGTACCATTTTTATGGACTTGGCTGGCAACAAATTATTCTCTTTATTAGCAAAAACAAATGCTTTTGTATCTTTAGCATGTTCACCTTCCCTAGTGTCTATAAAGTGTACTACGTTAGCAATGTGTTAGAAAACAGGCAGCTATTCTCAGTCACTCATATTAAATAATAAATAATATAGCCATTTAAGCTAGAGCAGAATCCTAGAACCAAAGACTGAGAAACTGATAATACAATTTACAATGCAATACTATGCGTCTTTACTTAAAGGTAAGTCCCAGGGTGTTCCTTAGGGCTCGCTCTCTTATTTTGCAGCCTCAGTTTGCAATAAGAGAGGGCCTTCTCGGTAGTGGCACCCGCCCTGTGGAACTCCCTCCCACCAGATGTCAAAGAGTAAAACAACTACCAGACTTTTAGAAAATATCTGAAGGCAGCCCTGTTAAGGGAAGCTTTTAATGTTTAATAGACTATTGTATTTTAATATCCTGTTGGAAGCCGCCCAGAGTGGCTGGGGAAACCATTATTATTATTATTATTATTATTATTAATTTGACTCTTTTTGGATCTACACCAGTATTTCCCAAACTTGGTTCTCCAGCTGGTTTTGAACTACAACTCCCATCACATGGTCTGGGGTGATGGGAATTGTAGTCCAAAAAACAGCTGGAGACTCAAGTTTGAGAAACACTGTTCTGTCCCTTGTGCATGATAATATCCCAGTTTGCTAATAGTTCTTTATTTCTTTTCACTGCCTTACAGTAGACATCAAGTACACTGGTTTCAGAGGGAAAGTGACAATTGCTTCTTTGGTGCAAAATAACATCCTTTCACGCAAAGTACAGTCTATCCTTTGTAACAACACCCGTTTAAGACTTTCACATGACACTGATGAGTTTCCACCATGTACTTTACCAGCAATACCGTTTTCCCAAATCACCTTTTCCCCCTTTTGGTTTAACATAGAGCTTGCAGAAGAATTCTGTGAAACTCCAAAGCTAGTTCATTGTTTTCTTATACTAATGAAGATAGGGCTGGCCCAAGACATTTTGGCATCTGAAGCAAACCACTACAGTGGTGCCCCGCAAGACGGAAAACTCGCTAGACGAAAGGGTTTTCCGTTTTATGAGCTGCTTCGCAAGATGAATTTCCCTATGGGCTTGCTTCACAAGACGAAAACGTCTTGCAAGTTTGTTTCCTTTCTCTTAACACCGTTAATACAGTTGCGAATTGACTTCGAGGAGCAACTCATAGAACGCAGTGTACATAGTAGCCTTTTTTGAGGTTTTTAAAGACTTTGGTGATTTTTGAAGCTTTTCCAAAACTTCTTTTGCAGCCATTTGGTAAGTTAAGCTTTTAAAACTTTTTTGGGGGGGTTTTTGGATTTTGGGTTGGGGTGTTTGGAATTCAAGGACTTGGTGTTGGGGAGGGGTTTGCAAGAATCTGGAAGCTTGTGTGTTTTTTTCTGCATTTTTATGATTTTCTGTGACCATTGGGGACACTCTGCTGTTTTTTTTAAAAAAAAATCTGGATTTGAATTTCTGTGTGCTGGGTGGGTGGGGGAACAGTTGGGGAGGGGTTTGCAAGAATCTGGAAACTTGTGGTTTTTTTCTGCATTTTTATGATTTTCTGTGATCATTGGGCCACTCTGCTGTTTTTTTAAAAAAAATTCTGGGTTTGAATTTTGAAATGCTCTTTACAGTATGTGTGACTTTAAAGAGCACTTAATAAACTCTTGTTGTACCAAATTTGGCTTTGTTTGGACTTTTTTTGACCATAGGAACGCATTAATTGATTTTCAATGCATTCCTATGGGATTTCGTGCTTCGCAAGACGAAAAATTCGCTAGATAAAAAATTCGCAGAACAAATTAATTTCGTCTTGCGAGGCACCACTAATGGTGCCCCGCTCCCCACCAGAGAAGAAGGGATGATTGCAAATCTACATCAGGAACAAGGAAAGAATAAAGAATACATCGCAATCCACTGCCCCTATAAACCCTGCCGCCTGAGGTGGTCGCCTCACCTTGCCTTCTGGGTGAGCCAGCCCTGAAGAGAGTTCTAGGTATGACACTCTTCTCAGCTTCATCTGGGCAAACATTTTACAATAAGTTTGACTAAAATTTGGTAGAATCAGAGGAGCCTAAAGTATTTCTTAAGAGCTCTGATCCAAACCCAAGACCACGAGTTGGCCCTCCCTTTCCTTTTGAAAAGATCGGGTGGTTTTAGAGTACTCTGCTGTATGTTTATTAAGTTTTAAGTGTTAGGCAGAAATCTTGCTTCCTCTTGATTGCCCTGTAAGCAATCTGACGAAATTCAGGCAGGGCAAGCTGTAGAATAGAACGTCTCCTCTCAGCCTTCATCCCATTTTTGTCTCATCCTGTGTATGTGTGTGTGTGTGTGTGTGTGTGTCAAACCCTCCAAGTGTCCCTATTTTCCAGGGACAGCCCTGGATTTACAGAAGCCATCCTGGGTTCTCGTTTCATCCTGGAATGTCCCACTTTTCCTTAGAACGTCCCTGTTTTCATTGAAGAAATGTTGGAGAGCATGACCTTCGAACCAAAGAGATATCTGAAGACAGCCCTGTATAGGGAAGGTGTTTTTTTTAAATGTTGAATGTTTTATTATGTTTCTATATATGTTGGAAGCCACTCAGAGTGGGCAACCCAGTCAGATGAGTGGAGAATAATAATGATGATAATAATAATAATAATAATAATAATAATAATAATAATAATAATGGAATAGGACATCCCTATTTTCACCGAAAAATGTGGGAGGGTAATGGGGGGTATGAGAATGACTTTCAGCAACATTTGAAAATGATCCAAAATCCTTGTCGTCTTTCTGTCATTGTCTCTCTGCTGACGGAATCAATATCGGCATTTTTGCAGCAAATGTTAAATGTTTGTCAGTGTTTTTAACTTCACCTTAGGGCACATGTTATTGTCGCCAGACAGCGAAGCAGCGATGGTGACAGCCACATCTCGCAAAACCACGCTTCTGTCTACAAGCAATCTGGCCTGCCAGGGCCATCTTTGCCTACTATTCTATTTTCCATCCCGTGAGCTCCCATGAAATTGACATTTAAAACTAATTGTACGGATAACTCTACCAGATTCCAGAAACTACGTTTGAGATTTGTGGGGAAAGGTGTGGAAGCAAATTCTCACCTGCATCGGTTTTCTGTATTAGTTTTCTGTCCGCTACATAACTGTGAATGAGGGCTAAAAGGGATTATTAGGCCTTGGTGATGGGATAGGTGTATATAACTAATCTGCATTGCTTATCTCAGGCACACAGTGGTCTGTCATGACCTGTCTACATGCCCTCAATGCCTGTCCCTTGCCTTTATTGTCTTGCAACTGCTACCGCCGGTGGTGGCTCTTCTCTGCTCTAATAAACAACCAATTACTGCCCCAAACAGATGTCTGGGCTATCATCAAGAAATTCAGTTGAAGTGAAGAGGCCTTAAATAGGTCAATTTCATTCAGTTAGACATGGTAGCTGACTGAAGTGGAAAGGGAGAATTGTAGGGGGACTTGAACTTGTGTGTTATTGAATGAGTAAGCTGAGGAGAGAAGGGAGATGAAAAACTTTTGGCAGTTTCACATAAACTAAAATAATTCAGAACCAGCTGAAATATATCAGCCTAAACTAAGACAGGGAGAGAGATTCTGAAAAATGGTGGAGAGAGCTTACAATGGCAACTAAGTCAAACTTTTTTAAGTAAATTAAAGGTTTCGATTCCCAACAGTTTTTTGCAAAACAAAACAAATTCCTGACATCATAAAATGCCATTTGTCTAGAGTTCTTGTGCTGTTATTTCAATATTATAATATTAATATAAAGCAAACTGTACTGGTCACACAATTGTTTTTAGGATGCCAACTATTTCTCCTCAATTATTACTCTGATGGAAATTGCAGGGTATTTCGCTCTCAAAAAGTTGTTCATTGTTTGCCAAGAAATTTCGTTTTCCTGACACCTGCTATCGTTTATTACTGGGAAAATTCTGTGTGTGTTGATTTGGGGCATGTGGTTGTGTTAGCTCCATCATGACCCCGTTGCCCTCCCAAGAGTTGAAGAGCTGGTGGGGAAAATCCTGTAAATGTGTAGGCTCCCTCTGCGTTTTGGAACTCTGGAAAATCAGAAATGTTATTGGACATTCGATGATGTGGTGATCCCTGGTTGTCTGGATTGGCCCATGTCAACCATGTCCTAACCAGGTCAACTCAGAAGTATACCATATGAATTCATTGAGGATTGTCTGCAGGTAAAAGGTTTGAGACTCTTGAGAGTCCCATGGACTGCAAGAAGATCAAACCTCTCCATTCTGAAGGAAATCAGCCCTGAGTGCTCACTGGAAGGACAGATCCTGAAGCTGAGGCTCCAACACTTTGGCCACCTCATGAAAAGACCCTGATGTTGGGAAAGATGTAGGGCACAAGGAGAAGGGGACGACAGAGGACGAGATGGATGGATAGTGTTCTCAAAGCTACTAACATGTGTTTGACCAAACTGTGGGAAACAGTGGAAGACAGGAGTGCCTGGTGTGCTCTGATCCAGGGGGTCACGAAGAGTCGGACATGACTAAACGACTAAAAAACAAGAATATGCTCTGGCTATGATTAGCACTCTTCCTGAGAACATGAACATATATCACAGAATAAAACTTCTAAGTTGACCTGGTTAGGACATGGTTGACATGGGCCAATCCAGGCAACCAGGGATCACCACATGAACAAGATTACATCTTTATGCTGTAAGAGTGGTGCGACGGTCCCTCACCGCTCACCCAACCAGCTCCCCAAGGCTTGCCGGCCAAATGGTCAAAATTCCTACTAGGCCCCTGCACCAAGGCAGACGACCCCATGACAGGCATAGCAAGGTTAACCGGAACACAGAGCGAGGGGGTGGGTGATCCGATGCACTCTGCGAAAGAGAAAGCAAAAGCAGAGTGCCCCCAATATTTAAAGCCTTTGGTCCCACCCACCCAATTTGCAACATGCAATTTGCCCCAGCAACCCGGTCATCCAATCATTGCTTCAGGCAATAACCATTTAAATAAATCTCCCCTACGTTTATTGGGCAGCTGCTAGGAACATATAGCCAAATGAGCATTTTGTGCCATCACACCAGGTCAACCAACCAGTGTCCATCAGTGTAATATGGAATGCAAAACAAAGTTCAAAATTACTGCAAATAAAATTTGAATTAAGTTGACAATTCAAAGAAGACAAATTAAAGTAAGTAAAAATAAACCAAATAAGAGGCAGTGTGGCGCAGTGGTTAGAGTGTTGGACTAGGACCAAGGTGACCAGGGTCCAGATCCCACTCAGTCACTCTCAGTCTAGCCTACCTCACAGGGTTCTTGTGAGGATGAAACGGGTAGGCAAGTTTGACGAAAGTGGGAAAGTGGGATTTTAATGTCATAAATGAATGTAACTGATATATCAAACTACCATATTTTTCGCTCCATAAGACACACTTTTTTCCTCCTAAAAAGTAAGGGGAAATGTCTGTGCGTCTTATGGAGCGAATGTGTGGTCCCTGGAGCCAAATTGCCCAGGGACAAAAGCAAATCGTGCTTTTTTTTTTTTTTTAGAAAGAGGGAAGGGGGTCTTGAAACAAAGCCGCTGAGCAGCTGAGCAGCAAGCGATTGGGAGGGAGATAAGGGACTCTAGAGATAAAGGAGGCTGCCTGGGAGGGGGGAAGTAAAAGCACATGGATCCTCAGGATTTTTACACTGGTTCACCCCAAATTCTCCATCAGATCACATAGCATGTCCATGGCTACAGCCTGCACCAAAAAGCACACGCATCCACTGTTTCGTGGGGCCGCAAAAATGTGGTTACAAAGCATGGATCCACATGGATCCTCAGGATTTTTGCATTGGGCTACCCCAAACTCACCGTCAAATCACATAACATGTCTGTGGCCACAGCATGAACCACAAAAATCATCCACTGTTTGGTTCAGATTTTTTTTTTTCTTGTTTTCCTCCTCTAAAAACTAGGTGCGTCTTATGGTCAGGTGTGTTTTATGGAGTGAAAAATACGGTAATATTTGTCCCTACTTTTCCAGCAATGGATCCTGCTTCATATCTCTAGAACGTAGCACCATATTGCGGATTCCCTGAAATTATATCTTGACCTTGTCAAGGTCAATAGAATATTTCTGATCATGTGATAGATGAGGAGTAGCGAAAGAGAATCGGGGGTTGTTCCTCCCCCCCCCCCGAAGTACAACTTCTGACTTCCAATAACAGGAAGCAGATCCATAAAATTTGAAGCATATAGAATCACAATCACCCTGAAACCAATATCGCAATAAAACAATGTTGTGACAGAAAACTCAGCCTTCATGCCTCCTTCATTTGTTTGTTTTCCAAGGGCCCTGCCTGCAACACTGTAGCTCAATGAGGTTAAAGAGATCTTCTGAGAAAGATCCTATTGATTTTAATTACCAGGAAAAAAGCCCACAGGGACAAAAGAACTTTGCCTGTTTATTTAGCCGGTGCTGCACTGCAGTATTCTGTAAGGAGAGATCAAATCAGTTGCTCTCTTTATTACAATAATAATAAGGCTGAAAAAGTGCTTCAGGGGGCCTGGGAAGATTTTTAGGCAATAAGAGGCAGGCTTTTCATTTTGGAGAAGACGGACAGCAATTACTGATAATCAATATTCATTCAATTAAATTCATGTTATTTATATAATAAAAAGACCGTGTAATATTTTCAAAATATACTAACCAATGCAATGTGATGTGTTTTATTATAGATTGATTCTTACCATTACTAAATACATATTGAATGGTTAACCCTGTGAACAATGAGATATTAATTAGTTGTGCAGGACGAAGGGATGCTATGGGCTCAGTGGTACAATAAATGTTTATAAGACCCGACTGGCCTGACAATGCAGTCTACTTAGGAGTTCATGATCCTGGGATATCAGTAGTCATTAGAGGGATGAATTCTGTCTGTCTTGGGCACTTTAAGAATTCCTGATCATTTAGGACTCACCCTGCAAAGCACGTTCTGATCGCATTGGCCTTGTCGGAACGCAATGCGAAACTGTGGTTCATACAGGAATAATCCTCAGGTTTCTCAGCTGCACTAGTTTAGTACAGTGGTACCTTGGGTTAAGTACTTAATTCGTTCCGGAGGTCCGTTCTTAACCTGAAACTGTTCTTAACCTGAAGCACCACTTTAGCTAATGGGGCCTCCTGCTGCCGCTGCGCTGCCGGAGCACGATTTCTGTTTTCAACCTGAAATACCTGAAGCACTATTTCTGGGTTAGCGGAGTCTGTAACCTGAAGCGTTTGTAACCTGAAGTGTATGTAACCTGAGGTACCACTGTAGTTAAACCATAGTTTAGCAACACAGCTGAACCAGATTGTTTCCTTCTTGTAGTGGTCCCAAAAGTGCTTGCATCAATCTATAAGAAACTGCATAGGGCTTTTATGTAAATCCTAGATAGATAGATAGATAGATAGATAGATGATAGATATAGATAGATAGATGATAAATGATAGATGATAGATAGATAGATAGATAGATAGATAGATAGATAGATAGATAGATGATAGATAGATAGATAGATAGATAGATAGATAGATAGATGATAGATAGATAGATAGATAGATAGATAGATAAATATAGATAGATATAGATAGATAGATGATAGATGATGATAGATAGATAGATGATAGATGATAGATGATAGATAGATAGATAGATAGATAGATAGATAGATAGATAGATATAGATAGATATAGATAGATAGATATAGATAGATAGATAGATAGATAGATAGATAGATAGATAGATGATAGATAGATAGATAGATGATAGATAGATAGATAGATAGATAGATAGATAGATAGATAGATAGATGATAGATAGATTAGATAGATAGATAGATAGATAGATAGATAGATATAGATAGATATAGATAGATAGATAGATAGATTAGATAGATAGATAGATATAGATAGATAGATGATAGATAGATGATAGATAGATAGATAGATAGATAGATAGATAGATGATAGATAAAAAGGTAAATGTAAAGGACTCCTGACAGTTAAGTCCAGTCGCAGACGACTCTGGAGTTGCGGCGCTCATATCGCTTTAGAGGCCAAGGGAACCAGTGTTTGTCTGCAGACAGTTTTTCCGGGTCATGTGGCCAGCATGACTAAGCCTCTTCTGGCAAAACCAGAGCAGCACATGGAAACACTATTTACCTTCCCTCTGGAGCAGTACCTATTTATCTACTTGCACTGGCGTGCTTTCAAACTGCTAGGTTGGCAGGAACTGGGACCTAGCAACGGGAGCTCACCCCGTCGCGGGGATTCAAACCGCCAACCTTTTAATTGGCGAGCCCAAGAGTCTCAGTGGTTTAGACCACAGCGCCACCCGCGTCCCAGATAGATAGATAGAGTTGTGCTATATCTAAAATCTAAGAACTGTGGAAGTATTCCTTGCTTCAGGGGAGAACCTTACATAAGCTCTCTGATACTTCCCTATGGGATCTTCCAGCCCTTGGGAGCCAACTCCTAAGGGCCAAGTCCCTTCGCCCCCAATAAAATATTTGAGGGGGGACCCCCAGTTGATGGACATTGCCTTTCAAATGGTGGGCGTGTGCCATTTCATGTGATTGATTATGTGGGGCAGGGCTTATCTGCACACACACACACACACACACACACACACAAACACATTTAATTCAAGTTGGCACCTCTATTGCAGCCTGATGAATAAGTTGTGAAAGAGCTCCTGTTAAAAGTTTGTTTTCAATTAAAAGTGAGGAAGTTAAATTGGCAGTGCTCAGACCATGTGGAACTGCTTGGCAGAGCTTATTTAAGCCTTAGATATAACCCGAGTGTTTCTTGTGGATTGCACATGAATGCTTCCATTCTTGGTTTTGCTGACAAGGGTTTCTCCATCACGCTTTGGTCTGCCACATCTGAGTTTTCAGAGAGCGGTTCTATGACTGGTCCCTGTTTTAGTGAAGCCTGTAAATAACATGTCACTGCTGAGGTCAGTTTGGCACAACATCAGGCATGTGTCAGAGGTCATCATCTCATTTAAAGACTGCTTAAGAAGAATGTTCATCAAAATGTTATATGTCTTATTGAAGTGCTGTGTGATACATGGTAGAGTGAGAACCAGATCAAAATAATTTGGGGGGTTTTCTCTGGTGGCTTTTAGAAGTAGATAATCGATTATATGAACATTCTAAGTACATTTTCTCATTTTCATGCATTTTTTAAAGGCCGTGTGATATTTAGCTGATGGTTCAGATTGAAAACGGTGTGATCAATTAAAAAGGTGGCCGCAAATTGACCTGTGGTCAAGACTTAAAATGTTGTGCTTATTTTTATTTTTGTAATCATTTGTTGTTTCTCCACCACGGGTTCTTCTCCTATACAGGGTTGTCTTAAGTATAAGCGGCGCCAGGTACAAATATCTGCC
Source organism: Podarcis gaigeae (assembly GCF_964106915.1). Taxonomy (NCBI): domain Eukaryota; kingdom Metazoa; phylum Chordata; class Lepidosauria; order Squamata; family Lacertidae; genus Podarcis; species Podarcis gaigeae. Next base: position 11,276,339 of record NC_139681.1, read on the forward strand.
TGGCACACACACACACACACACACACACACCAGGTTGCCCAGTCCCAGGCATGCAGGAGGGCAGAACCAGCCAGCCGCCTCTGCGTCTCGCTGGCCTGGTCACCCCGAAACTCACAGCACAGAGCTGCTGAAGCAGAAGAGCCTGATGCAGCACTCTGAGTGACAGGCAGGCTCTTCCCCGGACTCAATTCTTAGGGCCCACACTCTCAGCCTGGCGCCCCTGAGAGTCTGGTGCCCGGGTGTCCCGCACCACAGCACCTATGGGTAAGACGGCCCTGCTCCTATATTTGGCACTCTGTAAATTGAGTAAAAAGGGATGCTGGTGGCGCTGCAGGTTAAACCACAGAGCCTGGGGCTTGCCAATCGGAAGGTCAGCGGTTCGAATCCTCGCAAGGGGGTGAGCTCCCATTGCTCGGTCCCTGCTCCTGCCAACCTAGCAGTTCGAAAGCACGTCAAAGTGCAAGTAGATAAATAGGTACCGCTCCGATGGGAAGGTAAATGGCGTTTCCGTGCGCTGCTCTGGTTTTGCCAGAAGCAGCTTAGTCATGCTGGCCACATGATCTGGAAAAACTGTCTGCGGACAGACGTTGGCTCCCTTGGCCAGTAAAGTGATATGAGCTGAAGGAGGAAGTGTTTGTCTGCAGACAGCTTCTGGGTCATGTGGCCAACATAACTAAGCCACTTCTGGCAAACCAGAACAGCACACCAGAGCAGCGCACGGAAACAATGTTTACCTTCCCATCGGAGAGGTACCTATTTATCTACTTGCAATTTGACGGGCTTTCAAACTGTTAGGTTGGCAGGAGCAGGGACCGAGCAACGGGAGCTCACCCCGTCATAGGGATTCAAACCGCCGACCTTCTGATCGGCAAGCCCTAGGCTCTGTGGTTTAGGCCACAGAACCACCCGCCCCCATGGACCTAATAGGTATGTAAGCCCATTTGCACATGTGGCCATGCAGCCAGTCCATGCATAATGCCGGCACCCGATATACAGAAATGAGCAAACCAGTGATATTTTAGGGAGCAGGCTAGCAGGCCTGCTCCATGACTTACATCATAGGAGCCTACGCAACACAAAACACTGTTGCTGTATGTAGGTTTTATTTTATTTGTTTTTCATCTTATATTTTGGAAATGTACATCCAGGTTTTTTCCCTTTAAATTTTTTTGGGGGCCCCAAGAAAGTCGAGTCCTAAGCTACAGCTTGTTTAAAAAAGTAAAGGGACCCCTGACCATTAGGTCCAGTCATGACCAACTCTGGAGTTGCGGCGCTCATCTCGCTTTATTGGCCGTGGGAGCCAGCGTACAGCTTCTGGGTCATGTGGCCAGCCTGACAAAGCCGCTTCTGGCGAACCGGAGCAGCGCATGGAAACGCCGTTTACCTTCCTACCTATTTATCTTTTTTAAAAAAATAATGATATTTATTGAAGTTTTACAAACAAAAGAAAATTACAGAATAAGAAAAGAAAAAGAAAAAGAAAAAGAAAAAAATACAAAAATACAGTTATCGGCAATGTGAACTCCTAGCATGGACTCCAACACCCTGGTACAATCTTCAGCAAGAACTTGAAAGGCTGGGAGCCACAACACAAATTTAGGGAGGATTCAAAATGAGCTCCGGCAAATGCGTCTTACCTCATCGCCATCTTGAACCGGAAGGGCAAAAATACATGAAAAATTAAAAAAAACAGTTAAAAACAGATGAATCTTTTCGTGTCTTATATTTCATTTACTTGTTTCCTGACCTCCTCACACCTCCCTTTTTTGCATTCCAGTTCACATGGTTAATTCAGCAAATCCTTTCCCTCTTTGTTTTTATCTTAATTCTATATCTTAACATATTATAGCTTCATATTTTCATCTGATTATCAATCCATTTTTACCTATTTATCTACTTGCACTTTGATGTGCTTTCGAACTGCTAGGTTGGCGGGAGCAGGGACCGAGCAACGGGAGCTCACGCCGTCACGGGGATTTGAAGCACCGACCTTCTGATCGGCAAGTCCTAGGCTCTGTGGTTTAACCCACAGTGCCACCCACGTCCCTAGTACAGCTTGTTTAGCTTATACGTAAATCCGGCACTGGGTTGGATGCTGAACACCCTCAGGATCCCCGGGAGTATGTGGGTAAGCAGCCCCTTTTTGACAGAAAGGAACCAGATATAACCACGCATAGAAGGATAGCTCTGTGCCAGTCCGAACCATTCCCTTTATCGCCCTGTCTAAGCAGTTACACATGCCTCTTTGAGACAAATTCCAATTTCCCTTCGCTGGGAATATTGTCCTTTCCCACTGCAAGTAGACCAGCGAGTCCCCTGGTTTCAGGACAGTGATCCTGGATCGAGCTTTTGTTAAAGGCGGAACAGTAAATTTCTCGTTTCCGCTTGGTGGTGAGATGTTTAATTGTTGCTTAGTTTTGCCAGCTGAGTAATTCACAGTGAAGTGTTACAATCAGCCACTAGTAGTTAAGCATTTCATTAGGGAGGAACCAGTGAACAACCGTGACATCTTATTGCAGGTGCCGGCTCTGAAGGCGGAGAGAGGCTAAGCTACCGCTCCTCTTGAATGGGCAGGCCATCTGTAGAAAACCAAGCCTGCAAAAGCCATTGAAGAGATGGCAGAAAGCATTCTGAAAGAGGAGGGGAAGGATTGTATTCAAATGAGGATCTTTCATTCCACAGATGCAGCTGGGTAAAGCCTGGGACCTGGGAGGCAAAGGTAAAGGACACCTGACAGTTAAGTCCAGTCGCAGACGACTCTGGGGTTGCGGCGCTCAGCTCGCTTTACTAGCCGAGGTAGCCAGCGTACAGCTTCCGGGTCATGTAGCCAGCATGACTACCTTCTTACCTTCCCTCCGGAGCGGTACCTATTTATCTACTTGCACTTTAACGTGTTTTCGAACTGCTAGGTTGGCAGGAGCAGGGACCGAGCAACGGGAACTCACCCCGTTGCGGGGATTCAAACCGCCGACCTTCCAACCGGCAAGCGCTAGGCTCTGTGGTTTAGAGCACAGTGCCACCCACGTCCCTGGGACCTGGGAGACAGGGGTTCCATTCCCCACTCTGCCATGAAGCTCACTGGTAGGTACCCTCAGTGTGGTGTACTGGTTAAGAATGGTCTCGTAATCTGGTGTACCGGGTTCGCGTCTCCACTCCTCCACATGCAGCTGCTGGGTGACCTTGGGCTAGTCACACTTCTTTGAAGTCTCTCAGCCCCACTCACCTCACAGAGTGTTTGTTGTGGGGGAGGAAGGGAAAGGAGAATGTTAGCCACTTTGAGACTCCTGAAGGGGAGTGAAAGGCGGGATATCAAATCCAAACTCTTCTTCTTCTTCTTCTTCTTCTTCTTCTTCTTCTTCTTCTTCTTCTTCTTCTTCTTCTTCTTCTCAAGTCAGTCACTGTCCCTAAGACTAACCTACCTCACAGGGTTGTTCTGGAGATAAAATGGGGAGGAGGAAAGCCATGTACACCACGGGATACAAATGCACTAAATATAAATATTGCTCAATATCACAAATAGAAAGTAGCACAGAGAAGGACAACCCGCAGCTCTCTAGGCCCCTGGGTCCTGGCCACGCCATCAGAGGATTGCAAACACATTTACGCATTTAATTATGTGTGATTCTTGCAATAATATATGTACTTAGCACATGGATGATAATGGCATGATGCTGTTGACACATGAAGAACATAAAATGGATTGGGAAGATGTTCTGGCGTCCTTTTGAGTAAATCACAGCAACACATAAAAACATCACATGACAGAGGAATTATTTCACCTTAGAAGGCTGATCACCGAAGAATTGATGCTTTGGAATTATGGTGCTGGAGGAGACTCTGGAGAGTCCCATGGACTGCAAGAAGATCAAACTTCTCCATTCTGAAGGAAATCAGCCCTGAGTGCTCACTGGAAGGACAGATCCTGAAGCTGAGGCTCCAATACTTTGGCCACCTCATGAGAAGAGAAGACTCCCTGGAAAAGACCCTGATGTTGGGAAAGATGGAGGGCAGAAGGAGAAGGGGACGACAGAGGATGAGATGGTTGGACAGTGTTGTAGAAGCCAAAAGCATGAGTTTGACCAAACTGCAGGAGGCAGTGGAAGACAGGAGTGCCTGGCGTGCTCTGGTCCAGGGGGTCATGAAGAGTCGGACACGACTAAACGACTAAACAACAACAACAACAAGTTTAAAAATAAGTATTGGATAAATCCTTACTCGGGATTAAGTCCTGTGGACCTCAGTGGGGCTTACTTCTGAGTAGACATGTATGGGGTTGCAGAATATTTCAGTCCAATTTTTTCGACACGTGTGGGAGCAGTGAGATTCCCTCCCTGCAATCTAAATTTGCTTTCCTGAAAATATAAATGGGCTCTAAGGTAAAATTAATATTGATTTCTAAAGGATGTTATTGACATGGGATGTGATAAATTGTTAACTATTAGCACATACATCGGTATTATACTGGGGGGAATTTATTCCCCCCCCCCATATCATGTGAGTTTATGCTCATTGCTTAAAAAGCTATTCAAGCAGAATGGAAGCTCAAAGCAAATTGCAAATTGCATGGTGCAGGCTTGTTATTTGAGAAATGCAAACAATATAGAAATGCAAATAATTATGTACAGCTCATCAAATACAAATGCCGTATTTTCAATTAACGTCAACCTACTGAAAACTAAACTAAACACTCTGATCCAAATGAACTATATAAATGTATGGGCATATTAGTTCCAAACTCTGGATTTATACATGCAACTGGGGGTAAATGATGGAGGAAGAGAACATTTTTTTTTAAAAAAAAAGAGGAAAATCTTCAAACATTCCACAGCTGCCTAACCAGTAGCTTCCTCTAGAGGGAGTGTTATGATTATTATTGATTATTATTTAAGTACAGTACTGTGACTTAAGCACTATGACATTTTATTGAACAGCACAAGCAAAACAGTTAGCCTACAGTTTACATTTTGAGTGTAAACAACAAGCAACGGTAGCAGAATACATGTAAAAAAAACCAGGGATACATTTCAAATAGTTTCACCAACTGTTCACATGCTCTGCGGGTGGGTGGGCGGCACAATGGAGTTCACCTCTGGTGCTTTGACCAAAAGTACAGTTGCTCCACAGCTACCATTATTTATCTTTCTTGCAGACAATTGATACTGACTTACTGCCATATTTTGCTGCCATTTAAAAACGTGCACACAGATATCATTATAAAGGTAAAGGTAAAGGGACCCCTGACCATTAGGTCCAATCGTGACCGACTCTGGGGTTGCGGCGCTCATCTCGCTTTATTGGCGGAGGGAGCCGGCGTACAGCTTTCAGGTCATGTGGCCAGCATGACTAAGCCGCTTTTGGCAAACCAGAGCAGCACACGAAACGCCGTTTACCTTCCCGCCAGAGTGGTACCTATTTATCTACTTGCACTGGTGTGCTTTCGAACTGCTAGGTTGGCAGGAGCAGGGACTGGGCAACGGGAGCTCACCCCGTCGTGGGGATTCAAACCGCCGACCTTCTGATCAGCAAGTCCTAGGCTCTGTGGTTTAACCCACGACACCACCCGCGTCCCAGATATCATTATATGCATGCTCTAAATTGCAACACCAGCCAATCAGGGATGATCATGTGCTTGTGATATAACATCATGACACCACGCAGGCAATAGGATTTGGTTATGGGACAATGTCATGAGGCCATTCGCTGAGATAATGCTTCTGGCATCATATTGCCTTTGCTGAAAATGTCAGCAGCACAGATAGCAGAAGGAGGGGAAGAAGACCACAACCGAAATGAGAGTCAGTGGGGATGAACGGCCACATGAATGGATGACAATAAAGGAGCCAACTCCTAGGGGCTAAGGTATAAATAAAATATTTGAGGGGGCCAGGGGACCCTGAAGTTGATGAGCATTGCCATACAAATGGTGTGTGTGCCGTGTCATGTGATTGGTGATGCAGGCATAGCTGTCAACTTACAGATTTGAAAATAAGGGACCGGCAGCCTAAAAAATAAGGGATCAGCAGCCAAAATAAGGGATTTTCAGAGCACAGGTATGTTCAACCTCTGAGCCCCTCCGAGCCAAAGGCAGAAAGCCCAGCCAGCAGCCAAACGAAGCCTCAAGCGGTGGTTCCCACAGCGCAGCAACCCGGCAAAGGGGATGCAGCAAGGAAAACCACCGTCACCTCTCCGCTGGGAAGCGCTGAGCATAGGCGAGTCCCCAGGCAACGCGGCCGATTTGATGGGCACAAGGCATGCAAGCTCCACCCCCAGTCGTTCTTAGACTTCTTATTGGGTGAGCAACGCAGCCAAGCAACACAGTTGGAGCCTCCCTCCTCCCTGGCGGGCAGGGAGGGAGGGAGAGGAGCTGCTTCCTTTGAAACCCGGGAAATTTAAGGGACATCATCAATCCGGGACAGCATCGGGACACAGCACTGGGATAAGGGACTGTCCCGCCAAATAAGGGACACTTGACAGCTATGGATGCAGGCAGGGCTTACCTGGGCCCCCCAATATTTTATTCAAGGTGGCACTCCTGGATGACAAGATGGGAGAAGTACTACCAGGCAATGTCTGGTTGTGACACTGCAAATAACAGAATCCTAGAATCCTAAATTTGTAACGTTGGAAGGCACCCTGCGGGTCATCCATTCCAGCCCCCTGAAATGCAGGAATCTCAGCTGAAGCATCCATGACAGATAGCCATCCATTGTTGGCATCTGTCTGCCTCGTGTACTTTCTGTGGTACAATTGACATAACTGTACATTCAAATATCTTACCTTGCTCGTTAACAGTCTGCCAGACTGGGTGCTCAGGTTGGCCCCTTAATCCTTCCATGTTCTAGCTATCATGTTTCGTTCTGCCAGGAAAAAATAATAATGGCTGAGCAAGTCCTTACACTTCAAATCTTTATTTTGGCCTGTGTACAGTTTCAAAGGGGCAGATTGCAGATCTACTGCTATATTTTGCTTCACAATTTTTTCACATCTCAAAGAAGCAGAAAAGCTCTCAAAATACATGATCCCAGTTTTATTACACCCTCTCCTGTAAACAGAGGATATTGCAGACATACATGACAATTTTCTAGGAGTTGAAGTATCAGCGATGTACCAGGCCTAACATCTGACCCTTGACCTGGGCTACTAATATTGTTTTAATAGGGGGTCTCTCTCATACTGCATTCATTCTTGGTCCTCAATAACAGTAGCAAGATATTTCCTCCACACTGCTTCAAGACCAGACATGGTACCTCCTCCTGCCTCTATCAAACACTGGTGAATCTTGAAGAGCTGCCATTTTATTTTTGTGTATTCCATCACCAAAAGACATTCTACCTGTTATGTACTGAAGTTCTCACCCTGGGCAAGCAGGGGGAGACTGTAGATAGTTTTCACTCAGGTCCACATATGCAAATAAGGGATCAAAAGTGACGTTCAGTGATTAGATAGTTACAGAAAATGGTTACTGTTGCGTTCTAGTGGAGCTCTATATAAACAGGCTGGCTGAACCCTTCAGTTCAGTTCTGTTCTGGCCTGTGAATGAACAAGAGCTGTTTGAAGAATCGCTGTGTCGTCTGATATGTTCACCCACAACTTAACACTACCCAGTCTGTTCTTGTGATATATGCCATTTTTGTATCTTTCTGCGTTTTTTCCACCTGTTAGCTAGAAGGTGAGAACCTTTTCTTCAAAATTCATAGTATTTTTTGTTTCAGATACTATTGACTATTATTTTTCTGATTTCTATTCTGTTTCTACCTTTTGCTTTCAGTTTGTGAGTATAAAGCCTGTTTTCATGTCTGGAGACATTTTTCTATTTCTTTCCTTTTCAATTACTCTGGATTCTGGGTTTTTTTTCCTGGTTTCTGTCAAGCGTTCTCCACAGGGCTTCCCAAAGGTGAGCGCCAGTCACGTCATGTATGGCCTTCTCATGAATAGAGATATCTTAGGACCTCTTGAATTTTCTCTCTAGCTAACTGATGAGTTACCGAGACAGGACTGTACCTCCAGCTAACTGTATTTTGTACTGGTCTTAATATTTTTAAGACTGGCCGTACTGGAGCAAAATCGCTGATCTTAATTACTCCAATATCTGAGAGAAATGCTTCCCACGTTATCTCAGCATCAGCCAAGATGTCAATCTCATAGATATGCCTGCTTTTCTGAAGAGATAGCTGAACACCCAGCCCATTGCCTGGAGAAATATGTCTTCACTCTGCTGTAAGAGATATGAGGTTGGAGTCACACAAGTCAGCTAGCAAGGCCTCCCATTGCTCCAGTTTGGTGTCACAAAAGACAGTGAGACAGGTGAGACCTTCTGTAGTGAGTTGTTCTGCCATTAGACTCAAGCTTGTGACTTAAAATAATTTAAGTGAAAACTATTGTTAGGAAATGGGATGTGGGTGGCGCTGTGGGTTAAACCACAGAGCCTAGGACTTGCCGATCAGAAGGTCGGTGGTTCGAATCCCCGTGACGGGGTGAGCTCCCGTTGCTCGGTCCCTGCTCCTGCCAACCTACCAGTTCGAAAGCACGTCAAAGTGCAAGTAGATAAATAGGTACCGCTCCGGCGGGAAGGTAAACGGCATTTCCGTGCGCTGCTCTGGTTCGCCAGAAGCGGCTTAGTCATGCTGGGCACATGACCCGGAAGCTGTATGCCGGCTCCCTCGGCCAATAAAGCAAGATGAGCGCCGCAACTCCAGAGTCGGTCACGACTGGAAATAATGGTCAGCGGGTCCCTTTACCTTTACCTTTACCTTTACCTTTGCCTTATTGTTAGGAAACTCACAGTGTGATATGTTTCCCATCTCATCCCTCCTCTCCTTCTCAGGGCGAATGCTTTTTGACACGAATCATTAAGTTCTCAAGGCATGGGACCATCTCAGCCAGCTACCAATTATTTAGGAATCTGGCTCTTTCGACTGCTTGCTGTAAGAAATTGCTCCCATTCAAAAACATGAGCTGTGAGTTTAATATTAATCAAAACAGGCAGATGCCAGTAAGAAAGTGTGTCCAACATGAATATGAGATAAATGAAAGAGACCATGTGTTCTAGAGGAATGCTGGTCTCTGGTCAACCAGTCCTGAACATGTGAGAACAGCCAGCTATCTTGAATGACCAACAAATGTTTTTAGGTAGGACATTGCTTGATGAACAGTTCTGTGTAACTGAAAAGCTTGTCTACTGATTTTTAAAAAGGCTCCCGTGCAACACAGCGTCTTTCTTTTTTGTATCAGAAGATGGCAGAGCTGTGAAAACAAGCAGAAATGCTGAGGCAGCGGCTGAAATCAGAGGCAATATCTGGGACACCACAGAGATATTTTTCTCATAGAAATATTCCAAAGCTTTGAAAGCTATTTTCATTGGAGAAAGTTGATCCCTCAAAATAATAATAATAATAATAATAATAATAATAATAATAATAATAATAATAATAATAATAATATCATTGTACCAAGTATATATTTGGAGATGTGATCTCAGAGGAATAAATTTCCTCGAGGAGAAAGGACAATCCAGGTTTA
>NC_139681.1:11286057-11293557 GCF_964106915.1 Podarcis gaigeae
CCTCCCCTATTTAGGCAACCCAATCTGAATGAGGGTGTGGGAGCAGGGCACAGGTTCACCAACACTAGGGAGAAGGAGTTAGTGGGGACAGAGAGACTGTCTTCCTGCTGCTTTCTCTTTCCACAACCTCATTTCAGCAGATTGCACTCAGTTTCTAAGACAAAGATGTCTATCAGATTTCAGATGCCATAGAGTCAAAACATGCCAAGTAGCATTTGGACCTTTGATGCATTTTCCCTGTTATGTTCCGTGGCTCAGTATAAATCAGGGGTCAGCAAACTTTTTCAGCAGGGGGCCAGTACACTGTCCCTCACACCTTGTGGGGGGCTGGACTATATTTTTGGGGGGCGGATGAACAAATTCCTATGCCCCACAAATAACCCAGAGATGCATTTTAAATAAAAGCACACATTCTGCTCATGGAAAAGCACACTGATTCCCAGACCGTCCATGGGCCGGATTTAGAAGGCGACTGGGCCGAATCCAGCCCACGGACCTTAGTTTGCCTACCCATGGTATAAATCATCCCAGAACTAATTTTATTTACTTACCAACAACAACGTTGTGATTAATTGCACATAGGCGGACAACTCTGCAGCAAAAGTAACATTTCAAAATGTTTATCACAGGGAGAGTCTCTCCACCCCTCTTGGTGGATGCAAGGAATGTCAAATACGATTATCGTTTCTCAAGGTAATGGTGATTTTTTGCACAAATATATCTTAAGTGTTGCAGCCCAGAGCAGAAGGCTTGGCAACTGTTCTATTACACCATCTCTATATATACACACGCCTTTGTGTTGTTGTTGTTGTTTAGTCGTTTAGTCGTGTCCGACTCTTCGTGACCCCATGGACCGTATAGTAAAAGCTATGGTTTTCCCAGTGGTGATGTATGGAAGTGAAAGCTGGACCATAAAGAAGGCTGATCGCCAAAGAATTGATGCTTTTGAATTATGGTGTTGGAGGAGACTCTTGAGAGTCCCATGGACTGCAAGAAGATCAAACCTCTCCATTCTGAAGGAAATCAGCCCTGAGTGCTCACTGGAAGGACAGATGGTGAAGCTGAGGCTCCAATACTTTGGCCACCTCATGAGAAGAGAAGACTCCCTGGAAAAGACCCTGATGTTGGGAAAGATGAAGGGCACAAGGAGAAGGGGACGACAGAGGACGAGATGGTTGGACAGTGTTCTCGAAGCCACCAGCATGAGTTTGACCAAACTGCAGGAGGCAGTGGAAGACAGGAGTACCTGGCGTGCTCTGGTCCATGGGGTCACGAAGAGTCGGACCCGCCTTTGTACCAACCGTTAAATAAGTGGTCCCTTTCCTTATCCTCGTTATGTATTTATAGATCACAATCAAAGCCACATTTATAATCCTCAGGAACGGGGAGGATGAAGATGCTAAGATTATTCAGTCTTACCTGTGGGATGTGAAACACAGAGCAGTCAAATACAACATTCCTAGAGAGGGGTGTTTGTCCAGCCATTAGATAAACTTCCTGTTTCCTCCTGGGCTGGGACAAACTTCCTCTACATGTGACAAGAGGTGGGCATGACCTCACCTGCGCAGGTAACAAAATAGCACAGGGCAGGTAGCCATCTCTCTCTCTGACTCCATTCCTCAAAGAAGCAACATCATCCTAGCGCTTCTCTGTGCCTCTCAGAACATGGCAGCTTCCCCCCATCAGCTGAAGGTCTACACAATGAGGACCACTTGCCATAGCTGTCAACCGTCCCTTATTTGGCGGGAAAGTCCCTTATCTCAGCACTGTGTCCCGCTACTGTCCCTTATTGATGATGTCCCTTAAATTTCCCGGGTTTCAAAGGAAGCAGCTCCTCTCCCTCCCTCCCTGCCGGCCAGAGAGGAGGGAGGCTCCAACTGTGTTGCTTGGCTGCGTTGCTCACCCTATAAGGAGTCTAAGAATGACTGGGCGGTGGAGCTTGCATGCCTTGTGCTGATCAAATCGGCCGTGTTACCTGGGGACTCGCCTATGCTCAGCGCTTCCCAGCGGAGAGGTGACGGTGGTTTTCCTTGCTGCATCCCCTTTGCCGGGTTGCTGCGCTGTGGGAACCACCGCTTGAGGCTTCGTTTGGCTGCTGGCTGGGCTTTCTGCCTTTGGCTCAGAGGGGCTCAGAAGTTGAACATAGCTGTGCTCTGAAAATCCCTTATTTTGGCTGCTGATCCCTTATTTTCAAGGCTGCTGGTCCCTTATTTTCAAATCTGTAAGTTGACAGCTATGCCACATGCCCAATGGAGTTTTCTCCATTCTTCTCCCACCCTGGCCTGGTTTGGTTGGGTCAGGAGAAATCCTATCACACTGTGTGTGATGGGGAAGGAAAGGGGGGGTCATTCCATCTGGTAAGGTGAAATGCTTCTGTGGACTGAATATTCATCATAGCACAACACTGAATTCCACCGGCTGCGTTTCTTCAAACATGCAAAAGCAGCCAGTGGGACAGCCTTTCCTGGATTATACCACTTTAGATTGTGGGAAAGGAATCACATCTTTCAGTGCTCCCTTGCATTCAAACAAATCTTCTAAAAACACAGAAAGCCAGCACATCAGTGTATGCTTAGTGTTTTTCACAAGGGAGATTGTTCAAAATGTGATCTCCTGCCTGCAGTCAAAGGTGATACAATGCAGAGAGGTATCACTTTGGCCACCTCATGAGAAGAGAAGACTCCCTGGAAAAGACCCTGATGTTGGAAAAGATGGAGGGCACAAGGAGAAGGGGATGACAGAGGACGAGATGGTTGGATAGTGTTCTCGAAGCCACCAGCATGAGTTTGACCAAACTGCGGGAGGCAGTGGAAGACAGAAGTGCCTGGTGTGCTCTGGTCCATGGGGTCACGAAGAGTCGGACATGACTAAACGACTCAACAACAACAACAATCACGATGTGTTATTTCTTCATGTCTGAATCAGCTTGAATTCCCCATGATTTAAGTGGAGCTGCTTTCTATGCAATGTTTTTAGGATTAGAGTATGGCTAATTAAAAAAACAAAAACCTTTCAGTTGTAGAATGTCCTTCATAATTTACTCCTAGCAAAAAACCCGTCACTACTGCGTCACTGTGTTTGAAAAAGTCACATTTTAAAGCATTTCTTCCACAATTTCCAAAGTCTAGGACTTCCTCTCTAGTTAATTAATTCCTGCTTAATAACTAGAAACAATGTTACAGATAGGTAGCTGTGTTGGTCTGCCATAGTCAAAACAAAAAAAATTCCTTCCAGTAGCACCTTAAAGACCAACTAAGTCAGTTCTTGGTAGAACTGGCTTAGTTGGTCTTTAAGGTGCTACTGGAAGGAATTTTTTTTTTTAGAAACAATGTTGTAGCCCTCTTCTGGTGTCGGAAAAATGATACATGTCTTACTATCCTGGACCTTTTAAGTTCAGGGAAGCATATAGATTGAGTAGAGCAGTCATTACTTGCTTCTAATTAACTGGTCTTTTCCCTTTTACCCCTTTATTTTTCTGGAGCTTTGAAATATTTATATCGGCGTAAGCTTAGCAAATAATTTTAGCAAAGTCTAGTAATAAGCCAGTTACACATTATATTTCCAAAGATGTTTGCCATGCTAATCTTTTTTCTCTTAACAGTAACAAAGGCGTATAAAATTATGTTTCAAAATGATACTTAAGTGCTCACTTTTACAATTCCCCTCTTCACCCTCCCGAGGGACTAGCACCTTGACAGTGCTCTTGGATCCTGCTTTGTCACTTGAGTTTTAAGTGACCTCCATGACTTTCCAAAATAACACATACTCTGTTCACCTCCTCCTCAGATTACTGCAATGCACTCTGTTGCAGGACCACCCTTGAATACAGTCCAAAGATTGCAACCGATATCAAAATGGCTTAAGGGGTGTTGACTGGTTTGGACGGAGACACCAGTTTCCACTGGCTGCCAATATGCTAATATGAAGGGACTGGACTGTTTGATTTGCTTCCTAGAGCCAAGTGTCCTTTTTTGATGTTTGGTTTGTTTGTGGAAGCTCAAAGGTATAATTAGGTGACTACTTAAGAAGACAAACTTCAGTGGATCTCAGGAGGTACCAAAGAACACTCTTGGGGAGAGGGAACTGCTGACTAAGATCCTAACAACTCTAAACAGCTAGAGCGAGTATGGCGACGGACTCGTGACGGAGCCTCAAGAACATCTTATAGGACGCTTATGAAAGCCTATGAGATGGCTATGAAAGCTGCTAAGAAATCTTACTTTGCAGCTTCCATTGCATCCGCTAGCTCTCGCCTGGCACAACGTTTTAGAATAATTAGGTCAATAACGTCCTTAGGAGGACAACCAAATTTAAGCACAAATTCGACCCATAGCTGTGAGGCATTCGCGAGCTTTTTTGCGGAGAAAGTCCTGTTGCTCCGCCGTGACCTCCCTGCCAATTTAGATACAGTGACTGAACTGGAGGCCCCTCGACTTACTTCAGGTCCAGTGTTGGACCATTTCGAACGGATACTCCCTGCTGATGTGGATAGATTCCTCCAAGTTGGTAGGCCCACCACCTGCCTCCTTGATCCGTGTCCGTCTTGGCTGATTAGGGAGTGTCCAGATGTCGTGCGGACCCCCCTGGTTGAAATTATCAATTTGTCCCTTGACACGGGGACATTCCCAGGGGAACTGAAGGAAGCAGTGGTGTGTCCACTCTTAAAGAAAACTTCATTAGATCCCTTAAAGGTAAAGGTACCCCTGCCCATACGGGCCAGTCTTGTCAGACTCTAGGGTTGTGCGCTCATCTCACTTAAGAGGCCGGGAGCCAGCGCTGTCCGGAGACACTTCCGGGTCACGTGGCCAGCGTGACGAAGCTGCTCTGGCGAGCCAGCACCAGCACAGCGCACGGAAACGCCATTTACCTTCCCGCTATAAAGCGGTACCTATTTATCTACTTGCACTTAGGGGTGCTTTTGAACTGCTAGGGGGGCAGGAGCTGGGACCGAACGACGGGAGCTCACCCTGCTGCGGGGATTCGAACCGCCGACCATACAATCGGCAAGTCCTAGGCACTGAGGTTTTACCCACAGCGCCACCCACGTCCCCATTAGATCCCTTAGATATATCCAATTACCGCCCAGTTTCAAATCTTCCATATCTGGGTAAGGTAATTGAGAGAGCGGTTGCCGAACAACTTGGTAGGTTTCTGGAGGAAACATCGGCTTTAGATCCATTTCAGTCCGGTTTCCGTCCTGGTTTTGGGACTGAGACGGCTCTGGTTGCCCTAACAGATGATATCCGTGGACAACTGGATTGAGGCGGGTCAGGAATGGCGATCCTTTTAGATTTGTCAGCAGCCTTTGACATGGTCGATCATGATCTTCTGAACCACCGCCTCGCAGACGTGGGGATACAGGGCATAGCCCGTAACTGGCTGTGCTCTTTCATCTCTGGTCGGGGACAGAGGGTGGCACTAGGGAGGGAAATGTCGTCGCGCCACTCCTTGGTGTGTGGAGTGCCGCAGGGCGCAATTCTCTCCCCGATGCTTTTTAACATCTTTATGCGCCCCCTTGCCCAGATTATCCGGAGCTTTGGGCTGGGCTGTCACCAATATGCTGATGACACTCAGCTCTATCTGCTGATGGATGGCCACACCGACTCGGCCCCGAACACACTGACCAGATGCTTGGAAGCTGTAGCTGGATGGTTTCGTGGGAGCCGATTGAAACTAAATCCTTCGAAGACAGAGGTCCTATGGCCGGGTCGGGATGGCATGGGGATGAGGGACCAACTCCCTTCTCTTGCAAGGGCCCAATTAGTGCCATTGCCTTCCGTTAGGAGTTTGGGTGTAATCCTTGACGCCTCCCTTTCCATGGAGGCGCAAGTTACAGCAACAGCCAAGGCGACATTTTTCCACCTTTGCCGCTTCAAGCAGTTGGTCCCTTACCCTTTCCCGCCCTGACCTCGCCACAGTGATCCATGTGACGGTCACCTCCAGGCTTGACTACTGTAATTCGCTCTACACGGGGCTGCCCTTGAAGCTGACCCAGAAACTCCAGCGGGTGCAGAATGCTGCAGCGAGGCTCCTCACGGGGTCTCTGCCATGGGAGCATATTCACCCAGTGCTTTTCCAGCTGCACTGGCTCCCGGTGGAGTACAGGGTCAGATTTAAGGTGCTGCTTTTGACCTTTAAAGCCCTTCACGGCCTAGGACCCTCGTACCTACGGGACCGCCTCTCCTGGTATGCCACACGGAGAGACTCAAGGTCCATAAATAGCAACACCCTAGAGGTCCCGGGCCCTAAGGAAGTTAGATTAGCTTCAACCAGAGCCAGGGCCTTTTCAACTCTGGCCCCGGCCTGGTGGAACGCTCTGCCTCATGAGACCAGGGCCCTGCAGGATCTGATTTCTTTCCGCAGGGCCTGTAAGACAGAGTTGTTCCGCCTGGCCTTTGGCTTGGAGCCAATTTAATTCCCTTCCTCTCTTTCTTTTTTCTTTTCCTTCTCCTCCTGCGATGAGGCTACATTTTAATATTTTAATGTTTCAATATTTTAATGTTGTATTTTAATTTTGTTTTTAAGTTGTAATCATTCAACTTGTTTTTATTATTGCTTGTAAGCCGCTCTGAGCCCAGCCTTGGCTGGGGAGGGCGGGGTATAAATAAAAATTATTATTATTATTATTATTATTATTATTATTATTAAACTGAAATAATTTTGCTGAACGGACTTCTAGGTAGGAACCAGTTTAGCTAGGGCTAGCAGGCTGCATTTATCCTAATTCAGGTTGCAGTCCAGTTCATACTTATTCAGGGAACAATCCCCATGGAATTCAATGGGGTTCTTTTCCAGGTTTGGTTCTGGGGATCCATGCATAAATCATAGCTGTCAACTTACAGATTTGAAAATAAGGGTCCAGCAGCCTTGAAAATAAGGGACCAGCAGCCAAAATAAGGGACCTGCAGCCTCACCTGTTCCAGGCACTCCAGTCTTCCTGTCCTCCTGCAGTCTGGTCAAACTAATGCTTTTAGCTTCGAGAACACTGTCCAACCAACTTTGTAACCAGAGGTTCAACTGAATAGAATCTGAATCACATGCACCACAAGGCCTATGCAGCCTCAACTTAAGATGGCTCCCCGGCCTGGCTTTGCACTGCAAAGTTTGCAGCAGCACATGCAACAAAATGGCGTCCAGCATTCAAAAAACCCCTCAGCTTGCATTAACTAGCCACACACAAGGCATGCAAGCTCCACCCCCCAGTCGTTCTTAGACTTCTTATTGGGTGAGCAACACAGCCAAGCAATACAGTTGGAGTCTCCCTCCTCCCTGGCGGGCAGGGAGGGAGGGAGAGGAGTTGCTTCCTTTGAAATTTAAGGGACATCATTTAAGGGACATTTAAGGGACATCCATCAATAAGGGACAGCAGTGGGACATAGCGCTGGAATAAGGGACTGTCCCTTCAAATAAGGACACTTGACAGCTATGGCATAAATGCAAAATCACGTAAAGCTGGGAATCCCCAGAGCCTCTTCTCACGCCCAGGCACAGCCATCCCTA